>NC_058403.1:58127651-58164535 GCF_002201575.2 Neomonachus schauinslandi
CCCCCCCCCCCCCCCCCCCCCCCCCCCCCCCGCCCCGCGCTCGTGCTCTCCCTCTGTCTCTCTCAAATAAATAAATAAAATCTTAAAACTATTCTGGTTAATAAATATCTATCTAGGGTGTGTATGATTTTCTAAACAACTACAGTTTATCGAGTCTAAAGTAAAATAACAGTTTTGATGGTTCAAGAAAACAGAATTTAAGAGTTTCTTTGGACCGGGCGCCTGGGTGGCTCAGTTGGTTAAGCGACTGCCTTCGGCTCAGGTCATGATCCTGGAGTCCGGGGATCGAGTCCCACATCAGGCTCCCTGCTCAGCGGGGAGTCTGCTTCTCCGTGTGACCCCCCCCCCCTCATGCTCTCTCTCTCTCATTCTCTCTCTCAAATAAATAAATAAAATCTTAAAAAAAAAAAAAGAGTTTCTTTGGACCACTGTTAAAAATAACACATGAACGCCTTCCTAGCACAATTTAGAAGTGTTAAATAAGAAGAGTTTCTGTTTGATAAGATCGAATGTTAGCTTTTTAATTTTATCCTCATTCCTAGCTGAAGCTTAAATCCTAATCATAGATCTTTCTATTGGCTTTGTGCATTCAACATCGGTTTACTGCACTGGATAGGAGAGGATGATGACATCAAATAACCGCACCAGTCCAATTTTCGGGCTAGGTGGCATGTGTCTGCTGTACATATACTGGTGATAAAATACGGTGGCCAAGTGAAACTGGTTTCCCTGCCTCCAGGCCAACTCTATTTTTCACACGGTCCGGGTGACTCTGGTTTTCACTCACATACTTAAGACCCTTCAGTGGCTCTGAAAGACTGTTTGTATGAGGTACAAGCCCCTTGCTTGCATCTTCAATTTCATTTCCTAACAACTCTTTTTCTCTATTGCTGGGGATGTTTGACTAGGAAAGGTGGACGCTGAGAGCACGCCGGCGGGCGTGGTCTGGGGGGTTGCGGCTCCGCAGGGCTGCTCTCAGCTCTGCCCCTATCCCCTTCGTGTCCCCAGAGGCAGGGGCTGTGCAATGTGCCTCCTTCCTGGGAACCCGAGTGCGGGGCCTGGTGGGGCGCGAACACAAGCTGTGTGCTGTCCTCTTCTCCTCGACTTCTGGGCGCACCGCGCTTTGGTGCCCGGTCCGTGGGGTCTCCCTCAGAGACCCGAACGCTGATCTGCGCGCTGGGCGACAGAGGCTCCAAGCTGGCGTTTTCTTTTCGGAAGATTTCAGAAATAAATGGCAGAGAGGCAAGTGAATGGTCATCTCTTGAAATCTACTTCCGTATTTCCCGTGGAAACTGCCCAATTGTTTTCCAGGGTGGTTGATTTTCAACAGCTATGTATGCAGATTCCAGAGAGTCCACATCATCACCAAACCTGGATATTGTCAGTCTTTTTAATTCCAGCCATTATAGTGGGAATGACGTGGTTCCTCGTGATTTTAATTTGCCTTTCTCTAATTACTAGTGATGTTGAGAATATTTTTGCCTGTTTATTGTCCAGTTGCATCTAAGATTTTATTTATTTATTTGAGAGAGAGAGAGAGAGAGGGAAAGAGAGCACAAGTGGGGGCAGGAGTAGAGGGAGAAGGAGAAGCAGGCTTCCTGCTGAGCAGGGAGCCCAATATGGGGCTCATTCCAGGACCCTGAGATTATGACCCGAGCTGAATGAAAGCAGACGCTTAACGACTGAGCCACCCAGGCACCCCAAGTTTCAGATCATTAGCCCACTTTTAAATCAGGATGCTTGTCTTACTGAATTGTGAAAGTTCTTTGTATGTTCTCGATAAAAAGTCCTTTCTCAGATATGTGCTGTGCAAATATCTTCACCCATCTGTGATTTTACAAATCAAAAACAAAATAGCTTTACTGAGGTATGACTGACCAACAAATTGAACATATTTAAAATGTACAAGATGGGGCCCCCGGTGGCTCAGTCCGTAGAGCATGTAACTCTTGTTCTGGGGTCCTGAGTTCAAGCCCCATGTTGGGTGTAGAGCTTACATTAAAAATAAATACATAAATACATAAATAAAATGTTTAACAGTGGTAAGTTTTGACATATATATACACCTTTGAAACCATCTCCACAATCAAAAATAATATATCCATCCTGTCCTCAAATTTCCTCATGCTCCATATTAATTCCTTCCTCTTGCTCTCATCCTGTTCTTCAGGCAACCATTAAACTGCTTTTTGTTGCTATAATTCGTTTTCATTTTCTAGAATTTTATGTAAATGGAATCATTCAGTGTATACTCTTTTTTGTCCATCTTCTTTCATTCAGCATACCATTTTTTTGAGATTCATTCACTTTGTTGTGTGTATCAATAATTTATTAGGTTTAGTTACTAAGTAGTATTCAATTGTATGGATATGTTATCTATATTCAGGTTGGAGAAGAGCTGGACTGTTTGTAATTTTTGACTATTACAAATAAAGATGCTAGAACATTTGTGCACAAATCTTTCTAGGGACATTTGCTTTCATTTTCCTTGGTTAATACTTGGGTAAATATCCAGTGGAATGGCTGAGTCATATGGTAAGTGTATCTTTTCTAAAAAACTGACAAACTTAGTCATAAAAAACTGAGATCTTGCTATTTGCAACAACATGGGTGGGCCTAGAGGGTATTATGCTAAGTAAAATAGGTCAGACAGAGAAAGACAAATATCATGATTTCACTCATATGTGGAATCTAAAAAACAAATCAAATGAACAAACAACAACAACAACAAAAACCAGAAACAGGGCGCCTGGGTGGCTCAGTTGGTTAAGCGACTGCCTTCGGCTCAGGTCATGATCCTGGAGTCCCTGGATCGAGTCCCGCATCGGGCTCCCTGCTGGGCAGGGAGTCTGCTTCTCCCTCTGACCCTCCCCCCTCTCATGTGCTCTCTCTCATTCTCTCTCTCTCAAATAAATAAATAAAATCTTTAAAAAAAAAAAAAAACCAGAAACAGACTCGAAAATACAGAGAACAAACTGGTAGTTGCCAGAGGGGGAGGTAGGTGGGTGAATGGGAGAAATAGGTGAAGGGGATTAAAAGGTACAAATTTCCAGTTATAAATAAGTCAAGGGGATAAAAAGTACAGCACAGGGAATATAGTCAATAGTATAGTAATAACTTTATGGTGACAGATGGTGTTACACTTATTATGGTAAGCATTTCTTAATGTATATAAATGTCAAATCACTAAGTTGTTCACCTGAAATTATTGTAATATTGTATGTCACCTATGCTTCAATTAAAAATAATAAATAAATAGGGTGCCTAGGTGGCTCAGTCGCCTAAGCATCTGCCTTTGGCTCAGGTCATGATCCCAGGGTCCTGGGATCGAGTCCCACATCAGGCTCCCTGCTCAGCGGAGAACCTGCCTCTCCTTCTCCCTCTGCTCCTTTCCCCTGCTCATGCTCTCTCTCTCTCTCTCACAAATAAATAAATAAAATCTTTAAAAAATAATAAATAAATAAATACTGCCAAACTGTTTTTCCAAAGTTGTACCATTTTATCTTCCTACCAGGAGAGTATGAAATTTGAATTGTACCATATCCTTGCCAACACTTAGTATGGTGATACTATTCAAATTTTAGTCATTCTAATAGGTGTGTAGTAGTATTTCATTGTGACTGTAATTTGCATTTCCCTAGTGACTAATATATTGAGCATCTTTTCATGTACTTATCAGCCATTTGTTATCTTTTGTGAAGTGCTGTTCAAATCTTTGGTCCTTTTTACTGTTTTTTTTTTGTTGTTGTTGTTATTTATTGAGTTTCAAGAGTTCTTTATATATTCTGGATACATATTCTTTATCAGATATGTGATATGCTGTATAATCCCTTAGTTCCTGGGTTGTCTTTTCATTTTCTTAGCAGTATTTTTCAAATAGTAATTCTTAATTTTTAGTCCAACTTATCAATTACTTCTTCTATGGATCATATTTATGGTGTCATATCTAAGAAATCTTTAACCAATACAAGGTCACACAGATTTTTTTCTCCTATTTTTTTTCTGGAAGCTTTATGGTTTTAAGTTTTATCTTTAGATCCAGAGTGTATTTTAAATTAATTGTATACTGTGAAAGTATGGATCAAAATTTAGTTTTTGCATTGGGAAATCCAGTTTTTCCAGCACCAATTATAAAGACCATCATTCCTCTCTTGAGCTGTCTTTCTACCTTGGACAAAAATCTATTGATGTATGCTTGTATTCCTGGACTCTTTTCTGTTCCAGGGATCTATCTGTCAATCTTAACACTAATATCACATTATTTGATCACTGAAGCTTTATTAAGTCTTGAAGTCAAGTAGTATAAGTCCTCCAGTTTTCTTGTTCCTTTAAAAATTGCTTCAACTGTTCTAGATCCTTGCATTTCCATATAGACTTAAGTTTGCCAAGTTAAAAAAAAAAAAAAAGTCTGCTAAAATTTTGATGGGGTTATGTATAATTCAATTTGGGAAGAAGTTATAACTTAATATTGAGTCTTTGGATTCCTATGTTATCTCTCTCCATTTATTTGGATCTTTTAAATTTTTCTCAGGAGTGTTTTATAGCTTTCTGTATCCAGGTCTTGCATATATTTTGTTAAATTTATCCCTAAATATCTCATATTTTATGCTACTATAAATGTTACCTTTTATTTTTTTAATGTTATCTTTTAAATTCCAATTTCTAATTGTTATAGCTGAAAATACAATTGATATTTGTATCCTGTGACCTTGTTACACTCACTTATTAGTTCTAGTAGTTTTTTAAAAAATGTATTTTATTTATTTATTTGAAAGAGAGAGAGAGAGAGAGAGCACGAACCGGGGAGAGGGGCAAAGGGAGAGGGAGAAGAGGGCTCCCCCACTGAGCAGGGAGCCTGATGTAGGGCTCAGTTCCAGGACCCTGAGATCATGACCTGAGCTAAAGGGAGACGCTTACCTGACTGAGCCACCCTTGCGCCCCTGTTCTAGTACCTTAAAAAAAAAAAAATTATAGCATTTCTACTTCATCATGTCATGTGCACATAAAATCCATTTTCTTTCTTTTTATCCAATTTGCATGCTCATTATTTCTTTTTCTTGTTTTACTGGACTGCTAGAGCTTCCACTGCCGTATTGTAGAAGGGTTAGAACAGTCATCCTGCTTCCTTCCCAGTCAAAGCTATAAAATCCAGTTTTTCACTGGATTAAGTATGATGGTAGGTATAGGCTTAAAGTTTTTATCATGAATGAGTGTTGAATTTTGTCAAATACTTTTTTCTGCATCTTACTGAGATAATCACATTTTTCCTTTAAATTTGTTAATATGATGAATTACACCAATTGATTTTCAATTGTTAAATTAACCTTTTAATCCTGGGACTAATCCTATTTGATCGGGATATAACCTTTTAATAAATTGCTGTATTTGATATGCTTATGTTTTTTTTAAAGGGTTTTTCTGTCTTCATGAGGAATATTAGTCCATAGTTTTCTTGTAATGTTTTACAAGTTTCTTATAATGGTATATTGGTACCAATAACTGGTATAATGCGGTTCTCATAAAATGAATTAGGCAACATTCTTTCCTCCACCGTTTTCTTTAAGAGTGTATTATTTCCTCCTTAAATATTTGATAGAATTCACAAGACAAACCATCTGGGCCTGAAATTTTCTTTGTGGGAAGAATTTTTTTAAAAAAAGATTCTATTTATTTATTTGACACGCAGAGAAAGAGAGAGAGAGCACACTTGCAGAGGGGAGAGGGAGAAGCAGGCTCCCTGCTGAGATGGGAGCCCAACACTGGGCTCAGTCCCACAACCCTGGGATCATGATCTGAGCTGAAGGCAGACACTTAACCAACTGAGCCACCCGGACACCCCTATGGGAAAAGATTTTAACTACAATTTCTTTCAGACATATAAAGCTATTCAAGTTACTTATTAAAAAAATATTATATATATATATATATATATATATATATATATGTATTGGTAGCAGCTTTTTGAGCTATAATTCACATACCATACCATTTACCCACAGTGGCTGAATAATATTCCATTGTATGGATAAGGAACATTTTGTTTATTCATTCACCAGTTAATCGCCACTTGGGTTGCTTCCACTCTTTGGCTAGTATGAATAATACTGCTATAAACATTCATGTACTAGTTTTTTGTGTAGACATGTTTTCATTTCTCTTAAGTATATAGTAGGAATGAAATTGCTGAGTCATATGGTAACTGTTTAACCTTTTGCAGAACTGCTAGACTCTATTTCTTCATGAGTGCCCTGAGTGATTTGTCTTTCAAGAATTTTGTCCATTTCATCTAAGTTGTTGAATTTATTGAATAAAGTTGTTTGCAATATCCCTTTATTATCCTTTTATTGTCAGTAAGTTCTCAAGTGATGTGCCCTCTCCTTAATTACTGATGTTGGTAATTTGTTTCTTCCCTGTGTGTGTCTGGGGGGGCAGTTTTGGTCAATATGGCTGGAAGAAAGGTTTATAAATTTTATTTTTTCAAAGAAGTGGCTTTTGGTTTTATTTTTTAAAGATTTATTTTTTAATTTTTATTTTTTTTAAGATTTTATTTATTTATTTGACAGAGAGAGACACAGTGAGAGAGGGAACACAAGCAGGGGGAGTGGGAGAGGGAGAAGCAGGCTTCCCGCGAAGCAGGGAGCCCAATGTGGGGCTCGATCCCAGGACCCTGGATCATGACCTGAGCTGAAGGCAGACGCTTAACCACTGAGCCACCCAGGCGCCCCTATTTTTTAATTTTTTAAAAGTAAACTTTATGCCTAGTATGAGGCTCGAACTTATGACCCAGAGATCAAGGGTCACATGCTCTACCGACTGAGCTAGCCAGGTGCCCCTTATTTTTTTATATTGTTTTTGTTTTCAATTTTATGGGTTTTGCTTTTTATTACATCCTTCCTTCAGCTCATGTTAGATTTAACTGGCTCTTCTTTTTCTAGTTTCTTAAGGTGGAAGCTTATTTTCTTGAGTCAAGATCTTTAATATTTTAATACATTAATAAGTTAATATTTACTAATATTTAATAATTAATACATTTAATACTATAAATGATCCTTTAGGCACTTCTTTCGTTTAATCTCACAGTTCTAATAAATTGTTTTCATTTTCCTTCTGTTCAAAATTTTTCTAACTTCTCTTGCAATTTTTTAAGAGTTATTCAGAAGCAGGTTGTTTAATTTCCAAATATTTGGGGGATTTTCCAGATAGATTTGCTATTGATAATTTAGCTATTGATTTGGTCTGGTGTGGTTAAAGAACATGGTTTGCAAGGTATTAATTCTCTTAAAGGGATTGTGACTTTTATGGCCCAAGATATGGTCCATTTGGGAGAATAATCTTTGTGCACTTGGAAAGAATGTATATTCTGATGTTGATAGGTGAAATATTCTGTACATGTTGATAGGTCATTGGTTAAAAATGTTATTCACATCTTCTAAACTTTACTTATTTTCTATCTACCTGTCTTATCATTTACCAGGAGTTTGGAATCTCTATAATTATACTTGTGGATTTGTCTGTTTCACCTGTCAGTTTTTGCTTCATGTATTTTGAAGCTGTTATTAGGTTCATGTACACTGAAGATTATGTTCTCCTGATGAATTGATTCTTTTTTTTTAAGATTTTATTTATTTATTTGAGAGAGAGAGATTGAGAGAGAGAGAGAGAGCATGAGAGGGGGTCAGGGTCAGAGGGAGAAGCAGACTCCCTGCAAAGCAGGGAGCCCGATGAGGGACTCGATCCTGGGACTCCAGGATCATGACCTGAGCCGAAGGCAATTGCTTAACCAACTGAGCCACCCAGGCGCCCCTGAATTGATTCTTTTATCATAAATATCCCCCTTTATCCCTGGAAATGAATTTTGTTCCAGAATCTACCTTGGTATTAATTTAGCCACTCCAGCCTTCCTTTGATAGGTGTTTACATGGTATATCTTTTCCACCCTTTCTCTTATAGTTAACGTACTGGGGAGCCTGGGTGGCTCAGTGGGTTGAGTGTCTGACTCTTGATTTCAGGTCAGGTCATGATCCCAGGGTCGTGAGACTAAGCCCAGGCATAGGGTTTTGTGATGGGCATGCAGCCAGCTTAAGATTCTCTCTCCCTCTGCGCCCCCTCCCTGGACCCATTGCACGTACAGGCACACACTCTCAAAAGAAAAAAGCCTTAAAAAAAAAATAAAGTGAAACTACTGGTTCACTTATATTTAAAGATCTATTTATCTATTTGAGAGAGAGAGAGAGAATTCGAGAGAGCATGGAGGGGAGGGGCAGAGGGACAGGTAGAGAGAATCTCAAGCAGACTCAATGCTGAGCATGGAGCCTGCGATGGGGCTCGAGCTCAGGACCCTGAGATCACTACCTGAGCTGAAACCAAGAGTCAGACACTTAACCGATTCTGCCACCCCTTATAAAGTGGGTTTCTTTTTTTTTTTTAAAGATTTTATTTATTTGTCAGAGAGAGACAGCGAGAGAGGGAACACAAGCAGGGGGAGTGGGAGAGGGAGAGGCAGGCTTCCCGCCGAGCAGGGAGCCCAACGTGGGGCTCGATCCCAGGATACTGGGATCACGACCCCAGCCGAAGGCAAACGCTTAACAACTGAGCCACCCAGGCGCCGCATAAAGTGGGTTTCTTATAGAGAGCTTTTTTGTTTTGTTTTTTTAATACCCAGTATGAAGAATCTTTGCCTTTTAATTGGCATGTAAACTATTTACATTCAATGTCATGATTGACGTGCTTGGGTTTAAAGCTTCATCTTGGCTTGTTTTCTGTCTCATCTATTCTTTGTTGTGTGTAATTTTATATCTTGCCTTTTCCCACTTTAATCATATTATTTTTCAAAGCTAGGTAATATTGACATACTATATTTTAACGTTCCCTTATTATTCAGCATTTTGTTTTTGTTTTGTTGTGTTTTTTTTTTAAAGATTTTATTTATTTATTTGAGAGAGAGAATGAGATAGAGTGAGCATGAGAGGGGGGGAGGGTCAGAGGGAGAAGGAGACTCCCCGCTGAGCAGGGAGCCCCGTGCAGGACTCGATCCCGGGACTCCAGGATCATGACCTGAGCCGAAGGCAGTCGCTTAACCAACTGAGCCACCCAGGCGCCCTTGTTTTGTTGTTTTTTAAAGATTTTATTTACTTGAGAGAGAGTGAGAGAGAATGAGCAGGGAGAGTGGCAGAGGGAGAGGGAGAAGCCGACTCCCTGCTTAGCAGGGAGCCTGATGCAGGGCTGGATCTCAGGACGCTGGGATCATGACCTGAGCCCAAGGCAGATGCTTAACCCACTGAGCCACCCAGGCGCCCCTTATTCAGCATTTTGGCTGCTTCCAGTTAATCACTGTGAACATTATTACACAAGTGGCTTCCCCTAACTTGGTAATTGTATCAGTAAGATTAATTTCTCCAACTGTAGTGAGTGGTTATGGCTTGGGCTTTGGAGTCACAAAACATGTACACTAATCCCAGCTCAGTCCCTTAACTAGTTGTGACCTTGAGAAAGTTACTTTCTCTAAGCCTGTTTCTGAAGCTATAAAATTAAGCTATTCAAAGTTCCTACTACCAGAGATTGCTGTGTGAATTAAATAAGATAACTTGTATGGAGCATTGATCAGTGCCTGATACATGGTAAACTTTGAATAAATGTTAATCCAATGAATGAATCCACTGCAAGTAAGTAGGGTTAGGCCTGGCCATAGTTTTTTTTTTTTTTTTTAATAAATTGCCTATTTATTAGAATCCCCTATCCCATCATATATTTCCTTTGTGAGTTTCTTCTGTAAGTTATTAAGATCTTAATGTTTTTGTTAAATATGAGCTCTTTAAATAAAGTTGTCTTATTTTCCAGTCTTTTTTTTACTACATACATTTGTAATTCTGTGTAAATCTGACCATATTTTTAAAAACTTTGTCATTTCTGTAATTTCCTCAGAGGATACACCTGCCAGAATATTGTTGGACTTCACTGTTCTGCAGACGTTTTTAGAGGCACTTTATACTCTTTACATCCATGAATGTTGTATATAACATTACCTTCTCTTCCATTCTCTCAGAAGTTCCAAAGGAACTTCATGTCTTGTATAAACTGTTTTTACTAATTTACTCCTCCTTTGTGAGTTTTCATTTTCCAGTTGGTGAGTGCTGACAGAATGCTCTTGATACTTGTGTTTAGCTTTTATTTATTTTTTTAATGTTTATTTATTTATTTGACAGAGAGAGAGAGTACAAGCTGGGGGAGCAGCAAGCAAAGGGAGAGGGAGAAGCAGGCTCCCCGCTGAGCAGGGAGCCTGATGTGGGACTCGATCCCAGGACCTGAGATCACAATCTGAGCCAAAGGCAACGCTTAACCGACTGAGCCACCCAGGCACCTCTGTATATTTTTAAATTTATTTTTATTTTAGAGCAGGGGGGAGGGGCAGAGGGAGAGGGAGAGAGAGAATCTCAAGCAGACTCCCCACTGAGTGTAGAGTCCAACACAGGGCTCGATCTCACAATCCTGAGATCATGACCCAAGTTGCAATCAGAGGCTTAACCAACTGTGCCACCCAGGCGCCCCTTGTGTCTAGATTTTATCAAACTTAGTTGGTTCTGTATTAGAATGTTGCTAAGATATCATAGGTTCTTCAATTCCAAAGCTTTATAGCATTTACAGTGATTATCTTTTTTTTAACCTGTGTAAAAAGAACAATATTAACAATAGTCATTTTGTACTGAGAACCAAAGTCAAATTGTCTTAAATGTTCTCCCCAAGATTCTATAAAACGTATTATACCTCCCATTCCAACATACTATCTCATGGCATCTAAATGTTTGTTCCCTACCAGACTGTTAAAGATTATGAGGATACGGGGCCATGCCCATCATTTTCATTTCTCTATTGTTAGTGACTGACCCATTGTGGGTACACTCCCTGACCAAATCTCATGTAAGGCAGTGTAACTTAGCCCTATAAGGAGCACTTTATTTTTTTAAAGACTGACAACAATCCAGGAATCATGCCCTGAATTTGCCCCAGGTTTCATATTATTAGCTGAATTTCGATTTAGAGTGAAGACCCTGGAAAATTCTTCGTAGGCATAAGTATTTGGCAAGAAAAGGGGAAGCCAGTAAGTATGGGATAGCTGTGGTAATTACAACTGCAGGAGTTAACAGTGTTTTAACCACAACCAAATAAATAAAAAGTCCCCAATAGGTGGTCATTCCTAATATCCATCATTAGGGGAAGAAGTCTGTTAGAGATCAAAAACCAGAATGATGGAGACCTAGGGATGCAGAAGTTTACACTTTGGATTCTGGTGCAAAAGGTCAAATTGTGTAGGTCATTGCTAATTTGGCTGACTGTATGATCTCCCGCTAAGATGCCAGTTTTGAGCTAGTGTTGTTTCTAAATTGTAGCTTCCTCAAGGAAGTTTAGACTGGGATAGTGTGAGTCCAGGGGGACAAGCAGAACCTCTACAAAGTAAATTCAATGGTTTCTGTTGCATATTCCTCTCTTCTTTCACACTCCCTCTTGTACTTTTAGTCTCAGCCCTTCTATGGGAATTAGGTTTCTTGTTTTTACTCAAATCAATGTTATGAGAAAGCAAGTCAGTGTAGGGAATATTTGTCTCCACCATGTTCCTTCCAAAGTTAAGATAAAGTCAACATCCTTGGAGGCTCTGCTCATTATTTTAGTAGAGGCAAGCCTTTATTTGCCTAGCTTACTCACATATTCCTAAGAGCTTACAATAGTAGGTGCTCAATATTAATTTGTAGAACAATTTCTAACTTTTATATCAGCAAAAGGCAGGTAACTTTCTCACACAGGAAGATGGTGAGAACAAAGAAAGTTGTGACACTGCTTTGAGGATGCTATAATACAGCCCTCACCCTACTGGATTTTATTGTTATATATACAAATTATTTCAAGTTGTGTATTCAAATTTCACCTGCATGTCGTACCTAACAGTTCTAGTATACTTTAGTGTAGGAGATTGCTAGTGACAAATAGGATTCAAAAGATCGTTCAAATCTTTATAGAGAACTTTGTGGTAAATTAGTTTCAGGAATCAGAAGTATCAAAGTTCACAAACTGCAGAATACTCCCTCCTGATAGGGTAGCTTCCCAAATGGTGGATTTAAGATTTCATTAGAAATTAATAAAACAGGCCATTAATTCTTCGAGATTTAAATCCTATGCTGAGGGTGCCAGGCTGGCTCATTTGGTAGGGCATGCAACTCCTGCATCTTGGGGGTTGTAAATTCAAGTCCCATGTTGGGTGTAGAGATTATAAAAAAAATAATAAATTCTATGCTGTTTAAGTAGTGACTGCTTCATAATAACTTCATGCTCCCAACTATTCCTGGAGTAAACTTTGATTCTAAACATTTTTTTTTTTTTTTTTTTTTTTACCTAAGAAATCAAGTGTTTTCGAAAACTGGAAAGGTTGAGAATTTCTAATTTCTATTAGTAACGGATTAATTTCTGACCTCACATTCCTCAATGTTCTATCAAGATAACTACACCTATATTTAAAAGCCTGACTCAAGCCCGTTTTTCCCATGTCTGTTACTTGGTTGTATCATAAACTAGGACTAAATTCCTATGGTATAGCCTTGTAGGGGAAATCCAATTCAGGACCCTCTGCTACGATTTATTCCCTGAAAATTCTTACAGGCTCACCACTCCTTACTACTGCAGTACCCAACTCAGGAACGTTCAAATCACCTAGCTAGTAAAGCACTATCACCGAGACAAATTACTGTATGCCTCACCCTGGCCAAACTCAGCCACTAGAACTTTTAAGCCCACTTCCTATTTCTTTTATACTCTGAATGGTAAATTGGTGTTTTCTAACCCTCACTTAGGAAACTAAACTTTCAGAGAGTAAGATAACAGAAGCTTTCCAACTACCTTGCCTTGGTTGTGAACAAAACCCAACATTTTCTCTAAGCATAATGTTGTAGAAGGTCCACATTGACCCCCACCTCCTGCTAATTATATCCTTGTGTATTCCCTTTCCATTCTGTAGCGGGATGGTACAGTGGTTGGTCTGTGTGACCAACAGAATATTGGAGAAATAAATAGTATGTCGCTTCTGGAGATAGGTCATACAAGAATATGGCTTCTACTGACTCGTAGATCACTTGCTCTGAGGGTAGCCAGACACCACTTGGCACCCAGGTAGCCTTGGAGAGACACCCATATAGTGAAAAACTGAGTCCCTCCAGTGGAGCGAGTCATTTTAGAAGTAGCTTCTCCAGCCTTAATCAAGCCTTCAATGATGTGGCCCTGGCTGAGTTTCACGGCAACATGATGCCTCAAACCAGAACCACCCAGCTAAGATTAAGATGCTCCTGGATTCCTGACTCAGAAACTGTGGGTGACCATACATGTTTGTGGTTAAGCTGCTAAATTTTGGGATGATGTACCACACAATGATAATTAAGATACACTGGGCAAAAATCACCCGTCGTTTCCTGAGTGAGCAAAATTCTAATTATAACACTTCTAAGATAGTGAGTTAATTTGTTAATAACAAAATTTTAAATTCATGTTTCTCTGGTATTCAGAAAAAATTTAAGCCATTCCCAACTCACTCAACTACTGAGCTCCTTCCTCACTGCTAAAAAAAGAAAAAATTTTGAATATACATTACATGCATAGCTTAAAGTGTCAGTTGTTTTTAACAATTACATTTAAAACTTCCTAGCAGTAAGACCTCTCCTTGGATCTTATTTTTTCTCTCACTGGGACAGAATTGCAGATACTCAGCAGTATTCCCAGCAAGTTCCAAAAGGTCTGAATTAAGAGGCCTGGATTGCACTTGGCCTATTTTAATGTTTTAAGTTAAATCTTAAAGAAATGTTAAAGTAAATAAAACAGTATAGCCGAGAGTAAACAATGACTACATATAACTGCTGATCTCAGTATTCAACACACTGCAGGGTTTTCTTTGACATTTACCAGACATCATAGATTACTACCAGAACATCACATAAGTTTATTTCAGATGTAACAGCAATGTTAAAATCAACAAGTTTAATTTTTAACTGCACCAAGTAAACTTAGCCATTTAAGTATTTTTAAGTTATTCCCTCCAAAAAACTGAGGGAGCTTTTCTTTTCCACCCCACAAACCATGGTTTCCCAATAGTTCTATTTTTGGAGGACTTTCAATTGATGAGTAAACTGCTTTGGGGATATTTTAGAACTTCTTTCCCCAAATGAAAACTAGTCTGGACAAATTATATATTGCATAGATTTCTCTGGAGATTCTTTTCTTTAGAACCTAAATGCAATTACCATAAGGATAATTTTTACCTATTTGCCCTATAGTAAAAACTATCTGTCCTAAAAAATACGATGGATATATCCTCTGATCTTCCAGTTAATTGTTTTACCTCAACAATTTTTATGTTCCAAAATAACCAACTCAACATGGGACATTACTTGAGTCTTTACTGACTCACAGGCATGTGAACTAGTGCCCAGCTTCTACATCCTCCTCTTCCTTAAATGGATGGAATTACTTAATACAAGTTTGATGTAGGACAATTAACCCTTTCCAAACAAGTCTGATGTACGACAAACCTTTTCAAACATACAATTTAGGTAAAGTCATTGTCTACTGTGGAAAAAGAAACTATAATGATAGGGAGCCTACATACTCAATTCAAAATTTAATTTTTTTCCCCTCCTTAAATAACATGTACTTAATTGTCATGAGGCAGCTATTCAGTTTTCAATAACCACACTTAGGGATACATTCATAGGACTGATTAGATAGTCCTGGTGAAATGGTTATAGAAATAGAGGCAGTGTCATCTCAGAAAAACTCACTTATATATCAAAATCTATTCTGGTATCTGGAAGTTTACAAAAAGGCTGAATTCTTCAAACTAAGTATGCCTTCTGTAACTCAAGCACTCTTCTCTTGGCAAGAGCAAGCTGAAGCTTATCCATGAAGGTAAAGGTGCTTAATGCTAACTTTTTTTCTAAGCTTATATTTGGACTGCTGAAGAAACTGATGCCCAAGAAACCAGCATGGTCTTTCTACATTTTTACTATCTTAAGATTCAAATCCTATAAACTCATTCAACTATCTTCCTTTTCCTGTATTACTCTTGGCACTCAATTAAGACTGCTGAAGTCTATTGTACTTTGTACTTTCACATTCTCAAAAAAGATTATAAAATGTGCATAAACATTGTGTAAAATAATTTTGTCATTTAACATATTTGGAGAGATGAGATTTCTATTACCAGAATTTACATAAGGATAAATATTATGAGTCAAACTTCCTTTTAAAGTCAAATGACAAGAAAATTCAAGCCCCGTGCATTGTTTTAAAGTCTAATGAGAACATTTCATGGGCCACCAGTATTGGCAATCTAGAAAATTTTAAATATTGGATAAGGGGCTATGGAGGAAAACATGAAAATTTCAGATGTCTCCTATCTTACAGAAAGTTATCAACCTGTCCAAACCACTCCCTATGTGCCAGAAAATGATCTGGCATAAACCAGTCCCATCAGTAGAGGAGGTCACAGTGACATTTACGTTATTAACACTTCTGAACTTCTACTTTTCCAAGAACGGAAGCAATTAACAATTCCCCCTCCCCCAAATCCTTAAACTCATTATCACAGGCACAGAAAATAAGCAAATCTGGGATGTTCTCCAACAGATAAGCAGTAGCACAGCTATGTTATTCTCAAAAATACTGTCTAGATATTCTTTCTTATATAATCAAATGCTCCGTGGCCACGCTTTTAACAGTCTACATTAGCTGACATTAAATGCACTTATTGTGCCACGAGTCCATCTAAGCTTCCTTTTAGGTTTTTTTAATATGTCCAAGAGACAATACCTGCTTCAGGTTTATCTTTAGGGGTATTGACCTATAAGGACATCAACTCCCATTTTTAAGGTTAGACTAACTATTGTGGGTTTACTGAAGAAAAAGGACAGGAAAAAAAAGTGAATCACAACAAACCTCTTTAGGTCAGTTAAAGGCCATATCTCTAGCTGGGATATTAAAAAAAATTAATCTCACCAGCCACACTCTAAAAGTTAATGCCACTAATAACAATCAACAGCAGGAAAAATAAACCTGCTAACAACCAGTCCACTCATTAGCAAAAAGCAGTTTAACTCAAATACTGAGACCAAAGTAAAACACTACCTACCCAAACTGTCCCACCCACCCTCAGCGAGGAAGAAATAACTGCTTAAAAAAACAAAATAAGCTTAGTACTTCTTACAAGGAAAACAATGGTCCAACTCCTGAGACAACACTCAGAAGGACAAAAGGTGGAGTGAAGGCAATGTCTAGGGATTAGTATCCCACAGTCTTGAAAAACCCAAAGTACCACAAACACACTACACTTGTCTTTGAATTAGAGAACAAGATATTGCTGCTGTTTCTTTCTGTCTTCTGGTATATACAATATTTTGTAGGCTCTGCCCTTCAATGTGAAAGCAGGACGTTAAAAAAAAAAAAAAATTGACACTGACATCCAAATTTTGGGGACCATATGTATCTTAACTGTGAAACCAAACAGATCTATACCTCCTCCTTCCTACAATCAAACCACCTCACAAAAATAAGAAAACTAAAACAATCCAAACATGATTAATTTTAAAGTCCTTGGAAGTATTAAACCTTTTTTAGAGGAAAGAAAAAGAAAGAAAGGAGGACAAACAAGAACAAGAAGGGAGGGGGAAAAGAAAGAGGGGGGAAAAAAATCAACGGGCCTCTCTTTTATTTGGCGACAAGCAAGTGCAAGAAAGTTCATTTCTAATTTGTTCAGTTGTCTGTCTTTTGCACATCTGCATTCTGGCCAGAAGGGACTTTGAGGTTTTTCTGCAACACATGAGCATCTGCTGGCTCTATCCTCTTATAGTAGTTCTTCTTTGTCTCAATAATCTCAAAGCCAAACTTCCTGTAGAAGTCAATTGCCGACTCATTGCTGATCTGGACATGCCTGAGACATAGGAGAGTATCAGAAAAAAGAAAAAAAAGATTTCATCAGGTTTTGTGTATTCTCCACAAATAGTTTCAAAGTGGTCAGAGCTGGAATACCGCACACAATTGTTAGATTCTCCTCATAATTACTAACAATCAACAAAGATTAGGTATTCATCTCAGAAAAACCTATTACATTTGCAAGACAGCTGGCTGAGGTTAGGAGGCTCAGAAATAGTGTTTACTCTTACAATCAACAAGGGCAAAGTACCCTCGCAAGCATAACATTTTTCACTGCAAGGGGAGAAAAGATTCAAGTAATTAAAAATGGGTAAATAACCACAGGGATGATCAAAGACCATATTAACACATGCAGAAAAAAAGATGACCGAAAAATAACATAACTGGGGTCTAAATGCTTGAATATATCCTCTCTGATTTATAAAAAACATGCTATATTTTGAAATAAATAATTTGAGCTTTCTCAATTACTCTTCAAAATAGCATTATATAATTTAATCTCTCCCACTGCCAACGTTAAAATGAGAATAATCTCCCATATTATAAAAAATCCATAGTTGCGATCTAACCTTGGCTCTTAATCTGAGTTCTATAATATTAAAACTATATTAATATAATATCAGCTAGGTACTCTCTGATTTTGATTATTAAACTCTATTTACTAATGAACATATCACTGAGAACCTTAAATAAAACCCAGAGAACAGACAGCATGAGAAAAGTAGTATTAATGTTACGAATTCTTCAATTCTGAAGATTTCAGTTTTAATCTTGGTTTAATCTCTGTGACTTTGGAGCTCCCACCCCAACATGATAAAGCAGAATGAGAATGTTTTATCTCAGATTCCTTATCTATTATTGAAACAAAACAAAACTTCATAACCACTACTTCCATGGTTTTTCCAAAAAACAATGAAGTAAGTAACCAGATTTTAAAGTTCCTAGTAAAGATTTCTATTGCCAATCTATTAAATTCTTTAGATAAGTACATTAAATATCATTTCACTTACAGATAGATGTTGTCAAAAGTGCCATCTTTTTCACAGATGTTTAAGACATGATTTAACATTTTAGTTCCTATTAACAAGACAAAGAACAAATAAGTAATTTCATAAAAATCAATCTTTACGTTACACATCTAATTGCCATCTTAACACTTATTGCATCCTACTAGAATTTGAGGTAAACACAAGACAACCTGATTTTTGAAAATTTTGTTCTTTCCCTATATCATCTACATATGTTTAAAACTCATAGCAGAAAAGCAACCTTTATATACAAGCCCTTCCATGTAAAAGGAACAGAAAAAGCAAAAGGGACATTGATAACAAATCTACACAGGGTTTCCAGTTGAAATATGTTAATAAAGTTATTTTCCACCTTATATCATTCAGTAACTCTTTCCCAATATTCCCAAAAGAAATGGTGTGACTCACTAGGTCAGAAACAGTAACAATGTATTTATGCTTCTTTAAACAAATAAAAAAACACAAATAATTTTACCTATTCCTAGCCTTCGGTATGGTGCCAGACATCCTAGTGTCATGATGTAAAGTCTCTTCTGATTCTGTGAGTGATCCACCCTACAGCATACTGCACCTACTGCAATATCATTGAAATAGGCTGCCATGGAAAATATAAAAATATAAAGCTCAAAGACAGAATAACACATTTTATTCAATCTTCCTCCCCCTCTGTAAGAACTAAATTATTGCTATTGGCAATACATTTTATCAGCTACTATGAATATCAATAGCTTCAAAAATTTCCTACTTCTTTTTAGGGATTTAAATCCCTTCTAGAGTAAACACAAATATGTGAAAACAAAGGCACACACTGAATTAGAGAAGATATTTAGCATTTCCTTTTAAAATTCAAATACTGTCTTGGTTTCTCTGAGATTTTTCTCAGAACCTGAATCACCCCCATTTCCTACGTTGTAAAACAAGGAGATTTAGTTAACTCTGCTCTAATATCAGAAACTAGGGTCAAGAACACAAACAAACAAATGAAGCGGGGGGGGGGGGGGGAACCATATTATACCAAGTTTTGCTAGCTCGCCAACCTCCAGCACATCCTTGTAGAACTTGTCATTGTAGCTGACTGGAAAGATGACCTGGTTTAATCTCTTCAACTGTTTAATATTGTGTGGTGTCACATCTCCCAGCTCGATCCGGCTACTGGAACAAACCAAAATGTACTCAATAAAATATAATCAGCTTCATTTGTTAAGATGAGCGTATTTAGAAGAGTACCAAGTCTTTTTTACATGACTGATAAATCTAACCTTTCACAGTGACTTTATACTCCTAGAAAGACTACCATTTATAAGATTCTGCCAGCCATTCCATCCAGATTCAATCTGTAGCTTTCATACAACTATATACATTTACAGATAAATACAGTAAAAGACAATTACTAAGAAGGCCAGACTAATATTCTATATAAATGCCAAAAATTTCCTTGTAATTTACAGTTCAGAAAAATTTAGACATCTATTACTGATCAAAAGGACTGATGATACCAAATGTTGGCAAGGGGGTGGCAAATGGGAATGGTGAAAATGTAAACAGACAATATCTCTGGAAGACAATATAGTACTACATATCAAAAAGCCTGAAAGGTCCATCTCCTTTATGGAAGTAATCCTACTCTAGAAATTTATTCTGAAAAAATAATCCAAATAGGCAAAAGTTATGTATATTCTATTAACTGAACTAGGAACAACCCGCAACAGTCATATGGGGTGGTATTCGAAATCCAGATTCCTGGACCTCACCCTACTTTCAGAGGCAGAATCTCTGGAAATGAAAACAAAGGAATCCACATGGGGAGGGTGTTTGAAAACTACTTATCAAGAATGCAACAGTAGTATTTCTAAAATAACATGTAATCAAAACAATTGGTTCCATGGGAAAAGGAATTAAGGCTAAAAAGATTCAGACTCACAGTAACAAAGCTGTGTTGCCTCTAGGCCATCAACAAAAGGATTTTTTTAATAGGTCAAGTCAATATCACTACCATAAACTGAAGGACAAATCTGAATACCACTAGCACTATCATTAGTAGAGTTGCTTACATACATTATTGGCCTTCTTAAAAATCACAACAGTAGATGATAAAATCCTTTAAAGATCAAATCAAAATAAAAATGAGTTGAAAAAATAACCTGATGCCATCCAAGTACCTAGAAAATGTGGGTCCTACTCACTGGGTGCTAGGTGCTAGTTCCAGATAACAATGGCATTAGTCAATAGCAGGGAAATGCAAACACCACACCCTAATTAATCATTTACCTCATATGCATATAGGTTTTGAAAACTCTGTTGGAGGGACACCTGGGTGGCTCAGCTGGTTAAGCATCTGCCTTCGGCTCAGATCCTGATCCCAGCCTCCTGGGATCATGACCTGAGCCGAAGGCAGACGTTTAATGACTGAGCCACCCAGGAGCCCCAAATAAATAAGATCTTAAAAAAAAAAAAAAACCCTGTTGGAGAAATGACTAAATGAGAATATTAATCATCACACTTTTATAATGGTAAAAAAGAAAAGCCTAAGTGTCCGCAATAGGGAACTGGTTAAATAAAGCATGCATGACACATTTATATTATTAGCACAGAAACACTGATATATTGTTTTATGTGTGTGGGGGGGGGAAACACATTCTAAATATACATATGTAATACATAAATATATAAAATAGCTTTTCTTAATATACAGAAAAAATGCTGTAAACCATATATAAAAAATGTGTGATCAGAACTGTGGTTAGTGCCTGGCTGGCTCAGTTCAGTAGAACATGAGATTCTTGATCTCAGGGTTTTAAGTTTGAGCCCCACGTTGGGTGAAGAGATTACTTAAATATACAATCTTTAAAATAATAGTAATAAAAGAATGGTGGGTAATTTTAAAAACAGTATTCTCTGAAATGTTATAATTTAGATTATTAGAAAACAGAATATAGACCATAATGCTCATTTGGAACTTTAGCCTACCTCCCTCAATTATTTCATTTTTATGCTGTTTTTTATTACTTACTGTGACCAACCACCCTTGCATATCTTGTATATTTTCTTAAAATCTGAGCACAGTTTCTTAGTAGCCACACAAATCCTTAAGATGCAAACATCATCGTAAAAAATATATAGAGATTTGTTATATTTTCTTCCAATTTCCAGACACATTAAGTAAATATGGGTAAATACAGCCTCTCCTAAGTATTTCACAACTAAAATGAATTCTTTTTGTGAGATTCAGGTCCTCTTTAACTAGGTTTTATCTCACTTATAGAACAACTCCTCTATTCATTAAAGCAGACCCTGGCTTTCTCTTCTTTAAGGCTGAAGTAAATAACATTTTACCCAAAACTTTTTTCTGATTAAAACCTACTTAGGCTCATTTACCCACCATCTAACACTCACAGACCTTTTATTAGCAGATACAGTTATACTGTAAAATACAGGGAACGTGGGGTGGCTGGGTGGCAGAGTCGGTTAAGCGTCTGACTCTTGGTTTCTGCTCAGGTCGGTATTTCAGGGTCATGAGATCAAGCCCTGCGTCAGGCTCTCTGCTCAGTGCAGAGTCCACCTAAGAGTCGCTCCCTTTCCTTTGCCCCCTCCACCCCTCTGAAATAAATAAATCTTGAAAACAAAAAAAAAGTACAGGGATCACATCTCACCTACACTGTGTTTTCTTTAGAAAAAGGATTCCTACCATTTAATTAATATATCACCTCGCATTTTTTTTTGTAAGAACACTTATGTTCTACTCTCTTAGCAATTTTCAATTATATGCATTAGATCCTCAGACCTTATTCATTTTACAGCTGAAAATTTGTACCTTTTTACCAACTTCTCCCTATTCCCCGCACCCTGGCAACCACTTATCTACTCCGTTTCTATGAGTTTGACTTTTTTATTTTTAGATTTCACATATAAGTGATACCATGCAGTGTTTGTCTTTGTCTGGCTTATTTCATTTAGCATAATGCTACTCTTTAACTGAGTACAGCACTCCAAATTTGGTACAGTAACATATTTTAAATATATGGCATTTATTGATTATATTTAGAGCACAGTATTTAAAAATTATCCATTGCAATTAAAAAAGAGTCAGACGCTGTATTTTAAAAGTCACTGAAAAACTAAATTATGAAGTCTAATCGTAAACAACAATAAAGAAAAACTTAACCTAGGAAGTCAAGCTTCTAAATTATAAGTGAAAGAACATGAGTTTTTAAAAAGTTTAAGAATGATTTCCAGGTGTGGCACCTGACTGGCTCAGTTGGAAGAGCATGCAACTCTTTATCTTGAGCTTGAGCCCCACACTGGGTGCAGAGATTACTTAAAAATAAATAAAAACTAAAAAAAAAAAAATGATTTCTAGGTAATTGCCAGGCTTCAAGTATCTTTATAACTTTTAAAAGGATAATAACCAGGTATTTCTTAACTTCATACAAAAGGAAAAGGTGGTTATGGCTCAATGTGCTAGATTAAATCTAATAAAAATTAACTACTAAAAAAGTTTCCATTAGAGTAGGTAGATTAAGCCTAAATACAGAACACTGCATTAAATCATTAGGGAATAGGCAGCTTAATCTTTCCCTGCTCAATTAAAAAAAATACATGTCTTGATTAAAAAAAAAAAGCCCATCACCATAGAAATGACTTAGGAAGTGAAAATATTCTATAAGACCATTACCAGAAATGTTTGATGTATACAGTCTTCCTATATTTTTCTACGCATATACATACATATTTCAAAACAGAATTGGGATACTATGAGTATTATTTGGTAGCTGTTTAAGAAATCTCTATTAAACATAACTTTTGTCAGCAAAATTCACCTTAAATACAGTTTAACTTTCACGAACATGATATGTCTGATTGAAATGAATACTTCTGTGGTCTTGATCACTTAGCTCTTATTTTAAAATGTGGATATTCTAAATATATCAGAGTAATAGCAACTTATAAATATAATTTAGCAAAGAACGTGTAGTATCAAAGGTATAGAGTGCTATATAGAAATGTCAAGAAAATGAGAACATGATTGTAAACAACCAACAAGCTTTTAGAAGTTAAAAGAACTTTTAAAGTAAGTCAAAAGGAATTCCAAAAAACGCCTAGGAATTCCAAAATCTCCATTAGAAAATTAAATAGAGTGTCCAAGAGTTCTATCTGTGAATCTATAATTTTCTAAAGTTCTTATGAACATAATAGTTGCCTATTCAAAGCATAAATCAGGTATTTCAATAAATATTTGAACACCTATTTGCTAACACCTGGAATGCAGAGGAGTTTATACCTACTAGGAAATACAGTCTCAGTGTGTATATTTATTACACATATATGTGAATATATATACATACAATACATATATTATACATAATATATATAAAATACAATGTCTTAGTAATAGCACATGCACACAAAGTACAAAAACAGTACTAGAATGAAAGTGATCCTGGGAACAGATGTGAAGGGTGACTAAGAGTTTGTTTTGTGGGAAGGCAAGAAATGAAAATTTTTTTTAAAGATTTTATTTATTTGACAGAGAGAGAGAGCACAAGCAGGGGCAGCAGCAGACGGAGAGGGAGAAGCAGGCTCTCTGCTGTGCAGAGACTGTTCACAACGTCTCCTCCAAGAACCACAAAGCCACTGTGGAAAGAGCAGTCAGCTGGCCATCAGAGCTACCAATCCCAATGCCAGGCTGCACAGTGAAGAAAATGAATGTAGACAGTTTATACGCACATCGCATTTGTGTTAATAAAACCATAAAACTACAAAAAAAGGTGTACTTTGTGTAAATGTGGAAGCTGAGACTGGAGAGGAAGAACACCAATTCTGAGGGGCTTGCACATCAAGATGGTACTTGGCTGTCTTCTCTAGCTACACTTATTCTCTTGGTTGACCTCAATCTCATAATCTTACCGCTTTAATGTTGCCATCTTCGAACTCTGTCTCTAGCTTAGAAATCACTCTTAAACTCCAAAGCATCTGTAGTAGACAATTCAAATTAAACATACCCAAAACTAGGTCTCTGATCCCCCTCCCCCAAAATCTGCTTCACCTGCAGCTTTCTCTGTTGATAGCCTCTCCATCCTTGACTGCAGGTTACTCTCTTACCTCATTTATTTATTTTAAGATTTTTTTATTTATTCATTTGAGACACAGAGACAGAGAGAGAGAGCATGAGCAGGGAGAGAGGCAGAGGGAGAGGGAGAAGCAGGCTCCCCGCTGAGCAGGGAGCCCGATGCGGGGCTCGATCCCAGGATGCTGGGATCATGACCCGAACCGAAGGCAGACGCTTAACCATCTGAGCCACCCAGGCGCCCCGACCTACCTCCTTTATTTAAATGATACCTCAAGAAAGATTATTCTGAGAAATCTGTTTTTCTTTCTTTGTAATATTCCTGACAGGCTTTCTTATCAATCAGGATTATGTTTGGCCTTGAACAAAGTTTGGAAGTGTTCCTTCTTACTCCTCAGTTTTGTCAATGTTTGCTTCATGTATTTCCAAGTTATATTAAGTGCATAACTATTTGGGACTGTTATAAGTTGATGAATTGGTCCTTTTATCCCTTTGAAATGTCCTTTTTGCCGTAATATTCCGTCTTAAAATCTACTTTGTTCAATACATACTGTTTTCTTCTACTCAATGCTGCACATGTATCTTTTACCATCAATTACTTTCAACTCTTCTATGTCCTTGTAATTTAAAGTGTCTTTTGTAAACAGCATATACTTAAGTCTTGTTCCTCTAATCTGACAACGGGAGTATTTTTTAAATTACACAATTCTTTATTCTAAATATTATGCAATGTTCAAGTATTACTTTTATTTATTAAAATACCACAAGGGGCGCCTGGGTGGCTCAGTCGGTTGAATGAATGACTCTTGATTTGGTTTTGGCTCAGGTCAGGATCTCAGAGTTGTGGGATGAGTCCTGCTTTTGGACTCGCGCTCAGTGCAGTCTCCTTAGCCCTATCCCCCCATCCCCTCTGACCCTCCAGAGGCACACGGGCTCTCTTTTAAATGAATGATTGGATGAATGTAAATCTTCAAAATAAAAATAAAAAAATAAAATAGCATTATAGAAAAAGGGGGAAAATGTCATCACATTGAGTCATGCTAATCTTCTCTGTGTCATTCCAATTTTAGTATATATGCTGCCAAAGCAAGCACTGACAATTGGAGCATTTGGTCTGTCCAGACTTAATATAATTATTGATATAGTCTATTCAAGTCCACCAGCTTGCAAATTTTCTATATGTACTCTTAGTTGTTCCTT
Source organism: Neomonachus schauinslandi (assembly GCF_002201575.2). Taxonomy (NCBI): domain Eukaryota; kingdom Metazoa; phylum Chordata; class Mammalia; order Carnivora; family Phocidae; genus Neomonachus; species Neomonachus schauinslandi. The sequence continues at coordinate 58,152,903 of NC_058403.1, forward strand.
TATTTTCCAAGCCTTTTCTGGGGGATCAATTTTCACTCTTAGCTTTTAAAAAAATATTTTAAAGTTTACATAAAATTAAATTCACTTTTCTTAGTGTATAGTTCTGAGTTTTGACAAACATATGTAACAATAACTATCAAGATTTAGATCAAGATACATAATGGTTCCATCACCCCAAAAATCTCCCTCATGACCCTCCGTAGAGTTTCAACTCTAACACCACTCCCAGGCAACCATTAATCTGTTTTCTGTTCCCCATATCTTTGCTTTTTCAAGAATGTCACATAAATGGAATCACATAATACATAGCCATTTGCTTGGCTTCCTTCATTCAACATAATGCCTTTGAGATTTACCACACTGTTGTATCAACAGTTCTTTCCTTGTTATTGCTGAGTAGTATTCCATAGTATGGATATACCAGTTTACCCTTTTGTTGAAAGGCATTTGGGTCTACATACACATTTCTCTACAGGTTCTTGTGTGAACATAAGTTTTTAAAATTTCTCTTAAGAGAGGTAATGCTGGGCGTAAATATATGAGAGTTCCAGTTGTTCTGCATTCAGCATTTGGCACTGTCAACCCTTAAAAATTTATGCCATTCTAACAGGTGTGTAGTGAATGGTTTTAATTTGCACGTCCCTAAATAACAAATGATGTTGAGCATGCTTTCCTTTATTTCTCTGCCTTCATATAACTTCTTTGGTAGAGGAGCTATTCAAATATTTTGCCCATTTAAAACAAACTGGGTTCTCTAACTGGGTTGTAAGTGTATTATGGATACATGTCCTTTGTAAGCTAGTATACTGCAAATAATCTGAGGCCCCTTCCCACTTTTTACATTCCATTTATTTTTCTCTTAAATAGCCTTATGGTATAATTATGCACCATAAAACTCATTTAAATGTATAATTCAATGACTTTTAGACTATTTACAGAGTTGTACAACCATCACCTCAATTCAGCCTTAGAACATTCACATCATACCCCCAAAATCCCTTGTGCAAATCTAAAGTAAATCCCTTTTCCTACCCAAAGTCAGCCATTAAATCTACTTTCTATATATTTGCTTTTTCTGGACATTTCATATACATAGAAAAAATGTGATCTTTTGCACTACTACACTTCTTTCATGCAGCATGTTTCTGAGGTTCATCCACGATGTAATGTGTCAGCAGTTGAACAATACTCCACTGTAAGGATATACCACATTTTGTTTATCCATTCACCATCTGATGGGCATTTTAACAGTACTATATTCATGGCCATTATAAATAATGCTGTTATGAATATTGCATGTAAGTCTGTGTGTGGACATAAGCGTTAGTTTTTCTCTGGTAGATACCTAAAAGTGGGATTGCTGGGCTGTATGGCAAATACGCTTTTTAAAGAAACCACCTTTTGTAGGTAGAATAATGGCCCCAAAGGATGTCCATGTTCCAATCCCAAGAATCTTTAATACATTATTTTACATGGAAAATGCACTTTGCAAGATATGATTAAGACCTTGAGATGGGAAGATTAACCAGGACTATCTGGGTGGGCCCAATGTAATCAAAGAGGTCCTTAACGGTCAGAGAAGAGAATAGGACAAAAGAAGCAGAAACAAGAGATTTAAGATGCTACACTGCAAGCTTTGAAGATTAAGGACTACGAAACAAGGAATACACGTGGCCTTATAGAAGCTGAAAAGGCAAGGAAACGGATTCTCATCTAGAACCTCTAGAAGAAACATAATCTTGTTGTATTAGTTTCCTAGTACTGCTTTAAGGAATTACCACTGAGTGGCTTAAAACAGCAATTTATTCTCTTGAGCTTGGGAGTTCAAAATCAGGTCAGCAGGGCCATGCTCTCTGAATCTGGAGTAGAATCCTTCCTTGCCTCTGCCAGCTCCTGGTGGCCTCAGATATTTCTTGGCTTGAGGCAATAACAAGTCTAATTCTTGCCTCCATTTTCACTTAGTGTTCTCATTGTGTACCCCCTTTCCTCTTCCTGTAAGGACACTAGTTATTGGATTTAAAGCCCTCTCTAATAGAGCATGACCATCTTTTTTTTTTTAAAAGATTTTATTGATTTATTTGACAGAGAGAGACATACAGCGAGAGAGGGAACACAAGCAGGGGCAGTGGGAGAGGGAGAAGCAGGCTTCCCACGGAGCAGGGAGCCTGATGCGGACCTCGATTCCAGGACCCTGGGATCACGACCTGAGCCGAAGGCAGACGCCCAACGACTGAGCCACCCAGGCGCCCCTAGCATGACCATCTTAATTACATTGCAAAGACCCTATTTCTTTCTTTCAAGATTTTATTTATTTATTTGAGAGAGCATGAACAGAAGAGAGGGGAGGGGCAGGAGGAGAGGGAGAAGGAGTCTCCCCACCGAGCAGGAAGTCCAATGCATGGCTCGATCCCAGGACCCTCGGATCATGACCTGAGCCACTTAACTGACTGAGCCACCCAGGTGCCCTGAAAAGACCCTATTTCTAAATAAGGTCATGTGCTGAAGTTCCAAGTAGACATGAATTTTTCTTCGGGGGGGGGTGGGGTACTACTTAAAATCACTATACCTACCAACACCTTGATTTTAACTCAGTAAAACCCATTTCAGATTTTTGATCATAAGAACTAAGGTAATAATTTGTTTTTAAGCAATTAAGTTTGTATTATTTTGTTATAGCAGTAATGGAAAACTGGTACATTGCTAAACTGTTTTCCAAAGTGGCTGAACCATTTGCATTCCTACCAACAATGCATTAAGTTTTTCTACATCTTCACCAACACTTTTAAAAAGATTTATTTATTTAGGGGCGTCTGGGTTGCTCAGTCTTTAGGTGTCTGCCTTCGGCTCAGGTCATGATCCCAGGGCCCTGGGATTGAGCCCCGCATCGGGCTCCCTGCTCCACGGGAAGCCTGCTTCTCCTTCTCCCACTCCCCCTGCTTGTGTTCCTGCTCTCGCTCTCTCTCTCTCTCTGTCAAATAAATAAATAAATAAAATCTTAAAAAAAAAGATTTATTTATTTATTTGAGAAAGTATGTGCGTGAGAGAGCAGGGGGAGGGGCAGAGGGAGAGAGATTCTCAAGCAGACTCCCCGCTGAGTGAGGAGACCAATGTGGGGCTCGATCCCAAGACCCTGAGATCATGACCTGAGCCACAACCAAGAGTTGGATGCTTAACCAGACTGAGGCACCAGGCACCCCTCACCAACACTTTTTATTGTCTATTTATGCCATTTTAGTGGTATGAAGTGATAATCTCATTGGATGTGCGTTTCTCTAATGACTAATAATGCCGAGCATCCTTCTGGATGGTTATTAGCCAACTGTCCATCTTCTTTGATAAAATGCCTAAGTTTTTTGCCCATGTTCTAGGCCTGAGAATAAACTGAAAATTTTTACAGTAACTAATAAGAATTCCCATTTTTATATTGGATTGCTTATTTTATTGAGTCGTAAGGAGTTCTTCATATATTCTGGATACAAATTCTTTATCAGATATATAATTTGCAACTATTTTCACCCAATTTTTGGCTTGCCTTTTCATTCTAACAGTGTACCATACTAATGTAAACTGTTACTAATAGCAGAAACTGGAATTCTCTGTACCATCTTCACAAATTAAATCTAAAAACTATAAAACTATTCTAAAGTAAGTTTGTTGGGGTGCCTGAATGGCTCAGTCAGTTAAGCGTCTGCCTTCACCTCAGGTCATGATCCCGGGGTCCTGGGATTGAGCCCTGCTTCAGGCTCCCTGCTCAATGGGGAGCCTGCTTATCCCTCTCCTTCTGCCCCTCCCCCATTCATGCCCCCCCCCCGCTATCTCTATAATAAAATGTTAAAAAAAATAAAGTAAGTTTGTTTTTTAAAAAAGGAGAAACTGTCAGATTAAGAGGTGATGAGACATTTCAGCCAATTAAAATGTGTGGAAGACCTTTTTGGATTTTAATTTGAAGAAGACATAAGACAAATAAGAAAAAGCAAATAGACTGGGTATCATCATAAGATATTAGGTATAACAGTATTACAGTAACTTTTTTTTTTAAAGTCATCCATGATAAAGACTCATACTGTATTATTTACAGATAGAATGGGATAGTACTTCAAGAATTTCCTTTGAAGTACTCCAGCAAAAAAGGAAAAAGGGAAAGTACTGATCAGGCAAAGACAAAAGAATATGAGAATTAATACTACCTATTGGAATTGAATGCACTGAGGGCTCACTGCACTATTTACTTTTATAGGTGTTTGAGAATTTCCATAAAAAATAAACATACATTACTTATTTACATAAGGAACTACAAGCTCTAGCACTTTGCATTTATGTTAAGTTTTATAGCAACTTTGGCTAAAAAAGAACAAAGACATGCTATTTTTGATACTAAAACTCATGGCAGAAAGCACTTGATGCCTGACTTACTCTCGACCATTTGAAAAAACAGTAAAAGGCAAGAATTTCAAATCTTTAACAAACCACAACCCCTCAATTTCCAGCTGTACCAAGCCTTCAGTTTGCAGAAAAGAAACTGAATAAGAGCTGGATAAGAATGAGCCTTCCGTTCTGGTACAGACCTCCTCCTCTAAATTCATCAATCTTAGGATAGCCTGTTACATAGTCTTTGCCTTTGGTATAAATGGCCACATGTCCTGACACTTTTTTTCCATTAAAACTACTGTCAAACACGTTTTAGGTAAAATGATCATTTAAAAAATTATTTACATAATATAGTTTAAATGCTACCTAATGTGACTGGAAGCAATGTTGGCGATAAGTAGATAAAAACAATTAGATAGTAGGGGGAATGCATCCAGAGTTTTTACATTAATTTAACTCGTAAGAATTCCCTTTTGTAACCCATCACTTTGAGAGTTATTTCCTGAAATACAAATACTGCATAATATATATCCTCTATGTGAACAGATCACATTACCAAGAAAATCATAGTGAATTAGAACATCTAAAACACAACTACTAAAAGAAACACTTGAATTTTAGGGGTAAACAAACAAGAGCCCACAAAGAAGTCCAAGAAACAATTTTCAAGAGACTAGGGAAAAAGTCTAGAGAAGCAGTGTCACAAAATCCAAGAATGGATTCCAAACCTGCCTATACACCAGAATTACTTTGCCAGTTAAAAACTCAGATTTCCACATCCCACTGCGGAATCTTTAATAATTAAGGGTTCTTAAGTTAACCACACAAGTTTAGCATCCACCTAAATTAATTAACTTCCCACTGCCTATATTAAACTTCCATCTCCAAGAATTCTGGTAAGGGAAAGAGAGGCTAAAGATGGGCACAGAGAAGTGGATTTCATATAAAATGTTAAATCATTTTCCCTATGTAAGTGACACGGTGTATATGCTATAGCTTTAATGTTTGTGACATAGCTAGTATTGAGAGCTAGTCTCAATTTCAAATCAGCCTGACTCTTGAAACCTGGTTATTAATCACTACACTGTTTACTTACTTCAGATAAGATTTCAATGTAATTTATTCTTTTTTAAAGATTTATTTATTTAGAAAGAGAACACGCACAAGCAGGGGGAGAGAGAGAATCCCAGGCAGACTCCTCGCTGAGCGCAGAGTCCTACATGGGGCTTGAGCTCACAACCCTGAGGTCAAGACCTGAGCCAAAATCAAGAGTCAGATGCTTAAATGACTGAGCCTCGCGGGCGCCCCACATTTCAGTGTAATTTAACAACCTAAACTATCTTAATTGATCAATTTAGGACCTCTACTCTGTAGATAAGCCCCAAATTCCTGGACTAAAAGTCAAATCTGCTACATCTATTAGACGCAACAGTTTCTTGTTTTTAAGTTGGTTGCTAATATTTAAATCAGAAGCTTTTACATAAAGCCTACATTTCTGCTCTTTTTTTGTACTCACTTATCTTGGCACCAGTTTACAACTCTAACTATAAAAAACTGAATACAGTAGTAATTAAAGAAACTAAATTATTCTCTTGGCTCAAGTAAATTCATGTGACGTCATTTTTTTCTTGTTTTTCCAATCTATAACAAACCCCAATGTTTCTTCATACCAAAGATTTTAGAATAAGGATCTAAAATGGGAAAACTGATATAACAAAAGTGCCCATGTATACCCAAGTTTTTAGATCTGAACACGGCTACTTGCCCCCTACTTTATAGAGCCCATTAGTTATTTATATCAGCACCACAAGATTAATCTATTAGTCAAATCTCATATCATCTTCGTGCTTAGAATATGGTAGAAAACCTTTACCTGTGGCTTAAAACAAGCACTGTGATACAATAACACATATTTAGTATTTAACACAGCAACATCAGATAATAAGCACTCAAATGTTTTTAGCTGTTAAAGGTAATGTCAATTATGCCCAAAATTATAAAAACAAAATTTAGTGGCAATATTCTGAAGGGCCACAAGATGGAGGTATGACTACACAAAAGTATGTCTTTCTCTACAAAGTCTGAAGTTATACTGCAAAAAGAGAAAATGAAATACTGTATAAAGTTTAAAGTCTAACCATTTTTATTTTAAGTGAGTATTAAGTACACCTTTGCACAAAATTTTAACTGCTTGGTTACTTCTTGTGCAGACTGTTTATCTGGAAGGAACCTTAGAAGCCACTGGGTCCATTCCTCTTCTTTTCAGATGATGGAGCTCAAACCCAGATAGATGTACCTATGGTTATACAGCCATTTATTAATAAAGCCAGAACCAGGCCTATGTCTACAAATTTCCATTACAGTTCAAGATCAGCCATACATAGGACTCCCCTCAAAGGAGTCATCTTGACTCAAGGTTATTAAGAGAGAGAAATACCAAACTGGGAACATTTATATAAGGTGTACTAATGATAAAGGGGATTTGTATAAAACTTAAAAAAAAAAAGTATTTTAGCAAGGATCTAAGTATGTCCATGGTCCTTCGATAAAAAATTCCAAGGGGCGGGCGCCTGGGTGGCTCAGTCGGTTAAGCGACTGCCTTCGGCTCAGGTCATGATCCCGGAGTCCTGGGATCGAGTCCCACATCGGGCTCCCGGCTCAGCGGGGAGCCTGCTTCTCCCTCTGACCCTATCCCCTCTCATGCTGTTTCTCTCTCTCTCTCAAATAAATAAATAAAATCTTTAAAAAAAAAAAAAAATTCCAAGGGGCTTAGGGCAGGTAATTTTTTCTTAGCTAGCAGTAATCTGGTTCTAAACTCTTGCCTTCAAGTAAATTACATGAAAGAGTGATTCCTCTAAAGTATAAATTCCTTCAACTTAAAAGTTAAGTCCCCTGAGAATTAATCAAAGCACAGCTTAAATACTAATTGCTCATGAGGCCTTAAACTGTCATCCTGCTGAGATTTCCACCTCATCTGAACTATATTATACTGTTTGTACCCTTCCAAGGCACAGCACCTCTGTGCTGCTGTAAGCATTTATTTTTATATCTTACCTCTTCTACTGAACTACAAGACTTAGGGCAGGACCTCAAATATTTCAAGGAACTGATGAATTACTTCCAATAAGTCCAAGAATCTCTAGGCCCTTAATTTAACTGATGGGCTCTCTCTCATCTCATTTAGATTTTAGGGTTTCTCAATCCTAGTACTACTGATATTCTGGGCTGGATAATTCTTTGTGAAGGGCTTTCTGGAGCACTGTAGGATATTTAGCATCATCTCTAGCCTCTACCTACTAAATGCCCCACCCCACTGTGACAACCCAAAATGCCTCCAGACATTATCAATTAACCAGGGATGGGAAATGTGACCCTGGTTGACTATCACTGTTCTAGAGATTTAGCAGGTATCAAAAAAGTGATGGTGGGTGGATTAGTTCTGCAAGCTGTATGAGTGCAAGTATCAGGTGTGCAAAACTTTCAGCAATTACTTGCTTGGGTACAAGAAGTGCTAAACACACACCAGATATAATCTACTTAAGGTTATAACCTAAAAATAATCAAGTAATTCTCTGAAAAAATTTTCCACAGCCATCCATATGTTCAATTAGAGCTCCTTCCCAGCTACGGCTTTTCCCTTACTACCACCTAAATGTTGCTTTTACTTCCAAGTCTCTGAATCCAAGCACGTATCTTCCAACTGCTTACTAGTTATCTCTACAGGAATCTCACATTCAACACATTGAAAAATGAACTCACCATCCTCCACAGGAAGTTAGAACAGCTACCTCTATCCCCTATCTTTATGAATAGTCCCATCACCCATATAAAAATCTAGTTTTATATGTATTCTTACATCCCATTTTAATCCCTGTTAATTTTGCTCCCCAAATATCTTCATAACCTGTTCCTATACCCCTTCTCTAAGCAGTATGCTTCAGACCATCATTTCAACACAAATTCTAATAGTCTAATGAAGGGGAAAAATACTAGAGTCAAGGAGACAAAGCCATCACAATGCAGTCAGAATAATCTTTTGAAAACACAAATCTGATCACTTTACTTCTAATGCTTAAGATCTTTCAACAGCTGCACATAACCTACCAAATGAAATTTGAATAGCACTGCATAAAAAGTCCTCTTCACCTAGCTGTGGCCACTGGTCTAGCCTTCTCTCTCTCTCCCACCTTGTTTTTTGGCCATATAAAACTTCAAAAATTCCAGAACCCACCAAACTTTCTTTCCTTCTTGGTTCACCTCTGTACAATGTTACTTCATTAGTAGACTAAAGATATTAAACCTATAGATACATTAGTAGATTATGGTTGCTTTTCTAGAGCTATAGTAAGGATTACATGAGAATTTATTGCCTGGAGGAGATGTACTAGGTAGCTATAAAAAGTAAAAGGGCCATGAGGCGGGAAGGATGGGAGAGCAGGTCTCAAAAGGCAGACACACAAGCAAAATGAAGAAAGCAGCATTAAAGAGAACAGTTCAAATATGATTCCAAAGTTTTGTTTTTCTTGGTATCATAAAAAGTTATGAGACAAGGGATGGCAAACATGTGACCCACATGCCACACCAGTCATGGTGGATATTAATAACCAATGACATCACTCTTTTTTTTTTTGTTTGGCAATCTGAGAACTCATCAAAGCTATCAGCAGATTAAATACTGATTGATTAAATACTATCAACAGATTAAAACAGGCACATGAATTTCAACTTTTGGCTGTTCCTGTTCAGGTTTAAGCTGTTCTTTCTAAAGACAAAGAAACCAAGGCCCAGAGGTAAAAAAAAAAAAAAAAAACTATTAGTGACCCTACAGCTAACTATTATTAGTGGCACATTGAACTACAAAATGTGGCTGCTTTTAATTCAATGCTTTTTGTTTTAAAGTGAGTCTCCTTTAGGAAGATAAATTATGCTGGGGAGTCTGGGTGGCTCAGTCTGTTAAGTGTCCGACTCCTGATTTCAGCTGGGGGTCAAGATCTCATCAGGGTGCTGAGTTTGAGCCCTGCTTCTGCTTGTCCCTCTCCCTCCCCCTCTGTCCTTCCCCCAACTTGTGTGCATGTTCTCTCTCTCTCTCAAATAAATATATAAGATCTTAAAAAAAAGATAAATTATGCTATGAATAATAATCTACATGGACAGGCAGGGAGGTAATCCAAGTGTATCTTTAAATATACTTCAGTTTTCTGGAAAGAGAAATAAGAAATCTTTAAAATGCTCCTAAGTACAATTCTCCTTGCTTAACCTAGTTTATAACAAGTTCCATCTGTAAAAAATTTTTTCTCATGAGCTGGGTCCTAAACTGGCACCACTCTGACAATATTTGCTAATTCAAATGTCTCAACCCCATTTTCTAAAGAACATTAACTTTAGTTGTTTTGCAATTTGAAGTTTAAACACACTCAATATCCAAATTAAAAAGTGGTAAGTTACACAAGTAACAGGTAAGTCACAAACATACAAATGGCCAGTAAAAGTGGGAAATGTCCAACTTCACTAAGTAATCAAATTAACAGTAACAAAAAAAGGTGGGGGGGGGGAGAAATACAATTCATCATCTAATCAGCAAAGTAAAACTAGAGTTAGGCTATTATGTGAATATGTCCTCAAACCCAACTTGTAAAGAAACTGTTATTTCTACCATTTTACAAATGCTCAGTGTATGCCACTCATTCCAGAAGAAGGTAATTTATACCACCAATGGCTGAAATGACAGCTATAATATCTTCCTTCACTTCCTTAAGGTTTTTTCAAGTGTCCCTCCCCTTCCCCATCAGCCCTTGAAGAAAAGGGCACTCTCATACACTGTTGGCAGTATGAACTGCTACTATCTTTCTAGAGGTCAACTGGCAACAAATATCAGAGATTTAAAAATACCAGTACATTCTGATCCAAAAAATTCACTTCTAGGGAATTATCCAAAAGAAATAAGGATGTGTGTCAAGTAGTTTTATAAACAAGCATTCACTGCAGCACTATCGAGGACTGAGAAAAGCCTCTGGACTTAGAAAACAAGGTTTTCCATTAACAGCTTCAGCAATGATAGAGGCTGAATACAGGTCATACTTGCTCAGGAAAGGCAAATGGATACTCCCAATTATCCCTTCTCCATCATGACAAGATGACCGGATTACAATATTTTAATCTAAAACCAAGAGTGGCCTCAGAATCCTTCATCACAGAGGTATACAACCAGCCACACACTATCTGTTGGCCCACAAACTGCACATCAACTATTTAGAAACACCATCTAAAATTGGATCCTAAGGAAAGAAATGTTTTACACAAACTTTTTTTTTCAGGGTCTAGCACAGCACTGTCCAAAATACAATTCGAGTCACATAAGTAATTTTAAAATTTCTAGTATCTACATTAACAAGGCAAGAAACAGATGAAATCATTTCAACGTGCAAAGTAAAAATTAATTTCACTTTTCAAAAAAGTCCTTTTTTCATACTAAGTCTTTTTGAAGTTTATTTACTTATTTTTGGTAATCTCTATATCCAACATGGCTTAACTCACAACCCTGAGATCAAGAGTCACGTGCTCTTCTGAGTCAGCCAGGCACCCCCATACCAAGTCTTTTTAAAATCCAGTGTGTATTACACTGCAAATCTCAATTCAGATGCTAATTTTCCTTGGAAATATTGATCTATATTCACATTTCACAAACTTTATAGATTCACCTATCCAGGTTATTTTAAACATACTTGAAAATTGTCCAACAACTGACTTTGAGTATCAGTCTAAAATTAAAATTTTAATTAAAATTCAGTTTCTCAGTAACACAAGCCACATTTCAACTGCTCAACAGCCTACTGTAGCTAGTCATTACTGTATCGCACAGGACAGGACTAACATTTTTCCAATAAGTTAGGTAATGAATGTATATAGGAACTGATGGAAGAGATCAAATCAAGAGAAAGTACTGTTCACTATGGGACAATTACATAGTTTTGTAGTTATAATACATACAATTTTCATTTCTGTGATGAAAAAGGAAGTTTCTATTGGTTACACCTGGTATTTTAATGGTTTCTGTGGGTTGTCCTTAAAAAAAAAAAAAAGGACAACCATTTAAATAATTGAGAAGTTGTATCTTTTCATATGGCACAAAGCTGGAAGCCATAGCTAATATGTGTACGAGAAAATCAGAAGTCAAAAGGATTTCCACAGGCCAAAATGGAAAACATAAGCAAAGTGAAATTTTTTTTTTTAAAGATTTTATTTATTTATTTGACAGAGAGAGACAC